>NC_136485.1:125170747-125200747 GCF_053919585.1 Euprymna scolopes
TGCTTCCTTTTTAAAATTAAATATGTTTTTAACTCTTTTTCAAGATGTCTTTTAACATGTTTTATTAATCATTTGTTCATATATATATATATATATATATATATATATATATATATATATATATATATATATATATACTAGCAAAAGTACCCGTCGTTTACTGGGTTCAAAAACAGCCTACAGAAAATAAACTCTGATTTATGAAAGTATGATAGGTTATGAAAAGGAAGGGTTGTAAAGAGATAGCTTCGAATTTGGGGGTATCAAAACCAAAGCAAAATATGATGAAAGTAAAAATAAAATAGATAAACCCCATAATTCATTATACCATACCTGTTCACACTGAAACACTTATCACAATATTCTGTGGATCTATATTAAAAAACCTTGTTAAACGTTGTGACATATTTCCATTTTATGGAGGTCAAGCACGAACGAACACCCCATAATTTTATTATACCATATTTCTTCAAACTGAAACATAATTATCAAAGTATACTTACGCAGATGGATATGAAAAGTCTTTATTAATGTTTGTGCCTATTTCCATTCTATGGAGGCCAGGCGCAAACGCAGACCCCACAATTTTATTATATCATCCCTATTTAAGTAAAAACATACTTATCAAAGTATTATTATGTACATCTATATCAAAAACACTTGTAAACGTTTTTTTTTTTTAATTTTTATTTCCATACTTTGTAGACCAGGCGCGTACGCAGACCCCACAATTTTAATGAATCATCATTATGCCAGATCAAACATACCCATTCCTGTGTCTCAATACATCTACTATCATTATATGTGATCAGTTTTCTATAATACTCAAGCATATAGGAGCCTATTCGTGACCAGGCACACACACAGATGTTCAGCTTTATATTATAGATACACACACACACACACACACACACACACACACACACACACACACACACACACACACACACACAATTATCTTGTCTTTTTGTGTGTCATTTTTAGTCAACATACTTTAAAATTGATTTATAGGGAATTTCAATCTATGGAACAAATTCGATTTGTTTTTTTAGCTGATAAAAATAGTTGTAAAGGGGTAAAAATATTTTTAATTGGAACTTGGCAGGTGTAAGCCAACTAAACGTGTTATTTCTACGTATATATATATATATATATATATATATATATATATATATATATATATATATATATATTTCAGAAATTTTGGTTTCGGTTTCGATTAAAGCTTATGTCTCAAGTCATATGGATATATATTTTTTATTTTTGAAATCGCAACTTTATAATATATAAAAATCGATAGAACATTAACTCTATAATAATATATACGAAATCTGCAAGAATTAAAATATCATATTTAAGCGTACTTTATGAACGGACTACGCCTGGTGTCTCTACTAGCTTTGATAAATGCTTTTGCAGTTTTAAAAAAAGAGCTACAATAATATCAGAGCGTCTCCATTTACGCTGAACATCAACAGAATGCTAACATCACTATATTACATATGAATGAGTCCCCTGTGGAATTTCAACAGGTCCCACTAGTTTAAGTTATGGTTTGTAAAAGACATGTCATGTCTGACAGCTTTTAAGAACAAGCCAGAAAAATGGTAAGGTCTTGTTCTTGTTTCTGCTCATGCATGAAACTAGTTTTATTTTCCTCCGAGCAGTCGAGAGCATGTTGGATAAGATAAGTCTCAGAGAGGGAACTCGGATATCAGTGAGTTGGAGGCAACTTAGATAATTCTTATCGGTTGGTCTGTCATGATTAAGTCCTGAAATTAAATTTCTTACTACAAAGCATTCTGATTGAATGAAAATTTCATTAAGACTCCATATTTTAATTATCTGTAATTGACTTTTTTTTATTACGACATCTTTTCGTTGCAAGGACATGTAGAAACCTCTCACATATAATTTTTCAATTAAATAATTAAATTTGATCCTAAGTTAGTTCCCCACCTTCGCCGATGTGTTGATCATAAATTACTGATTCTAGCTTGAAAGAAGACTGTTGCAACAACATGTTTGCTTTTGGTTTCAAACCATTAATGGTTATTTATTTTCTATTCAACGACTGTTCTAACCATTTTAGTTTCTGATTTTCATTGGGTTTCAATTGATTCAAACTATTGCAGTTGAACTCATAGTTAACTGACACTGACCGTATCCCATTGACTCTTTAACATCTTTAAATTGTTACTGTCACAGGCAGATTTATTTGTAGGGATGTCTTTTTAATTATCCCGGTGTCTACTTGAAGAGACGAAACATAATAGTTCGAACGAGGAACACTTTACAATCAGGAGTTATTTTAATGTGGTGCAAGTTGATCTCTATATTTTTTTCTTGACCTAAAGATTCGAAACAGTAATGAATACTCTCAGAAAGCGTCCGTTAGTGAGAAAAATGTAGTTTCAAACTTTTTAAGACTGACGCACCAAGAGAGTCTATTATAGAGATGTATCAATATATCTATAAATGTTTTTCAAACTAAAGCGACAAAAATGTTATTTAAAACTTAATTATAACTAAAATGCTATTTAAAACTTAATTATAACTAAAATGCTACTTCAAACTTAATTATAACTAAAATGCTACTTCAAACTTAATTATAACTAAAATGCTATTTCAATCTTAATTATAACTAAAAGTTTGTTTCAAACTTTCAAAAGTATAACATAGTCGTTAACAAAAATGCTATTTCAAACTAAACTAAAATGCTATTTTCAAGCTTAATTTTAACGAAAAATACTATTTATAACTTATGTAACAGAGCGTGGACTCGTGTATGGCAGCTTTCTGCAAATACCGAGTCGTATTCAAATACAAAGACTATATAAAGGTGAGCGAGCATGTTAAAGACGTGGAAGTGGAAGTCACGCGTGGTGGGGGAATGAGGAAATAAATATCGTTGTTACAAAAAAGGAGTCGTTATTACTTGTCCTACGTTCTTTGCGACGTACACTGCTACAACGTATTGGGTCTCCGATGTGTAAACGTGTGTAACTTTACACTTAAGTATGATAAAGAGGCTATTTCAAACTTAAGTATAACAAAAATTCTATTTCAAACTCAACCGTGACAAAAAATGCTATTTCCAACATGAACGTTCGTTAGAAACATAGGTGTGTCATTGAATTTTTTTTTAGCAAAAGTGCATTGGGAATGATGGTGACTATGCAGAAAAATAAATTCTGGGGACGGAAAAGGTCGCTCGTTTTAATGTTATCACTCCCGCTTTCGCCTGTCTTCAACATTTTGAATTTAAAAGAAAAATAGGAAGCTCTTCTTTTTGGAAGGACCCTCGTATCATCAAATGCACTTAGTAACCTGCTTATCAAAACCAGGCTTCTTTTTCTTCTTATTTGCCAAATAAACAAAGTCTTTTCTTTCGTTAATTTCCTCTCAATTAAACAGATTTTCTTTCTTCTTTCATCTTTGTCAAAAGTTTGCACTCAATGTTTGCATATGTCTCCAACAGCACAGAAGGAGGAGGAGGAGGAAAAGGAGGAGAAGACGGAAAGACAAAGGAACTTTCCTTGATTCTGCAATCGAAAATACCCCCCACTTTTTATACGCCCCGACCCTCTAACGTCAGCCCCGCTGTTGATGGAACCAGATTAAAATAACAAACTCAACACTTTGAATGGTTTTGGTTTCATTCAAATAATAGAACAGTAAATGTGGTCCATTCCCACCGTTCATTCAGCCACAGCCGTATTGTTCTTGAGCAACCAATTGACTTACAATTTAAGTTGTCATATCGACATCCCCCCCCCCTCGTGTCTCATTCTTATCGATTACGTCCAAACGATCCATTGATTTTATTTGTTTTATTTTCATCAATTGAAAATAAAGGGTTATGTCATGATTGTCCCTATCCGACGTTGCTCGGGCAGAGGGCTTACAGAAAACTAAGTTAAAATATACACGCTTTAGATAATCTTTATAACATACTAGCGAGGGGTATCCGGCGTTGCCCGGGTGTTTGGAGGTGTGTGTGGAAACTCCGGGGGGGGGGGGGGTAAAAAAAAGTAAGTATGAGGATCGAACCCGAACCCTTGAGGCAAAGTTGTAAATTAAAGTGCGAAAAAAAAAAAAAAAAAAAAAAAACCGTGCGACGTTAACCATTGCCCCACCGCGAGATGCTAACGGAAACACGTTTGAATTTATTTAATTACTTGGATTTGGCAGGTGCCCGTTTTAATGACTTAATGAGGTCAAGTTTGACTGCGGGATTTTTATTTTCCCAAGATGTTGTAGGAAAAGGACTAACCCACATGCGGCGAGCGACAAATGTTGAATATTTATCTTCCCGAAATCGAGCAAATTAAATAGACAGGCGATCTTCGTTGTTAACTGTGAGATATTACGATTTATATGTGATATAAAAAGTTTTAAAAAGTTGAGAAGCGAGCGACCGCTTCTCTGAAAAAATCCTTTTGTAGACATACAGAAAAAGCGAACACACAAACATACATACATACATACATTTTCGCTTTTATATTTATAGATGCACAATTTGGATGATTCAGACTATTGTTCTCAATTAAACTTCTCCTTGTCACTGGAATCAGGCAGCATCAACTCAGTAGAGTTGAGTTGGAGATTAAAACAAGTGAAGCATGCATGGTCCCCTGTAAGTGCACAGTGAACGAAGCATAAAAAATGACTAAGTTCAGCATTTCTCCCTCCCCGTTCTATTTAGCCTCAAAAGTCCCCAGGGATCGTCAAATCTTGGTAAAAATGAACAAATTGTGCAGTTTTAGGCCTTAATATATGTACATTTGAGTTCAGTACAACACAAAAAAAGAAATGACTAAGTCTATCATCCCCCTCCCTCCATTTAGCCCCAAAAGTCCTCAAGGCCTTAACATATTTAAATTTGAGTTCAGCACCATGCAAAACTGCTAAATAGATATACACAGAAAATTTTGGACAAATATGGTAAAATAGTCCCCAAAATGGAGTGTTTTATTAGCCCTAAAAGAGCCCCTGGGGTACACCCAAGAGTTATCGCGAAGTATAGACAAACAAAATTATATAGAAATCAGTTAGTTACAACTTTTCAGAAAGTTTTATACAAATCCAAGGCATCAATGTTTTTTAATAAGTACGAAAGTGTCAATTTTAGCCATTTTAATCCGAAAAGCAGTCCTAGAGGGGGGTAACCGGAGTTTTCCCAGAAAATCCATTTTGTTACTTCTTTATTCATATCATGTTTAATGTTTGTGCAAAATTTTTAAAAATTCAAAGACGTAGTTATTGAGAAAAACGCAGACAGACGAACGGATGAACGGACGAGGGTGAATTTACAGGTCCACCTTCCTTTTGTCAGGGGACCAATAAAAAACTGCAGTACTAAACTGAGGCGGGTTTAACCGGCTTCCCCCTGACGGCATAATCACGTTGACACATGTTCTCATGAGATCATCAAAGTTAATCAACGTTAAGTCTTGTCTGTACCAGATGAGTGACTAATTTGGGAATATCGGATGGGTAACCAATTTGAAAGTGCCAGGCGCTATATCATCGATACCTCCCTGCAATAGCTGCAAAAACCTAACGTCATCATCTCCCTTAATTGGGATATGCGTGCGACTAGGAACTGCTTGAATTGGAGATTGCGCAACACTTACTTCATAATTACATGCACAGTTACCCTTACATGGCGTAGCCATTGTCTCTCAAGATTTAATGGAAGCCATGCCTTATCATTAAATTTTGGTTGAGGACATGCGTTGCATGGAGAGACATGATATAAAAATGGGACAATGGATGTGCAAAGTGAGTCTCTAAGACAAGCTTAGATCTGTTGATCTTGGAGGAAGATTAAATCAAGGCAGTAAAGGGCGATATGTGCAAAACAGGAAACTTTGATGGTATGGTCACATTGAAACAATAAATCAGTTACTAGCATGATGGCGACAGCAGCAGCAGCAATCTTTCTCCCATCTTCTACAGCACGTCAACGCTGACTTCTATTGTAATCACTATTGTCATAAAAGTATAATCACATTGACACACCGGTTCTCGTCAGATCACTGAAGTTAAGCAATGTTGAGCCTAGTTAGTACCAGATGGGTGACCATTTGGGAATTCTAGGTGCTGTATGTGCTTCCCGCTTACTTCGGCATTTGTTTCCAGTCGTCCTGAACCTCCACTTGGTACTGGTATTTAACAATGTCGACTCAGGATAGGTGTGGTTGGAGATTGTGCAACTCTTGCCACAAAAATTTCATGCGCAGGCAACCTTACAGTGGGTGTCCTTAGTCTGTCAAGACTGAAGGAAGCCTCTCTTGTCATAACAGCTATCACTCGATTTATGCATCATTATCAACTTCATCTCCAGCCAAAGTTTTACAATAGTTACGTCAAAGCAACAGCTCCTAGTGAGAAGACCAAAGGACATTTCAACCAGAAAAACCATCAGCAGCATCTTATGATAACGATCAGTCATCTTTCCTGTCGACTCACTGAATTGTGAGCTCATTTCTTAACAGTCATTTCTTAACAGTCATTTCTTAACAGTCATTTCTTAGCAGTCACATGTTTATTTATTTATTTTTTTTCTGCTGCACACGGGAGTGTTTTTTTTTCTTCTTCCTTTTTTTGTTTCCACATTTTTTTGTCTACGTTTCTTTCTTAATTGTAAGATCGATCAACCAACAACCGGGCCCTATAACATAAGTGTAACATAGTCGTTAATATATAGAGACCCAACATGTTGTAGACTCCATCGCAAGGAACATAAGAAAGGAAGAGGAAACAAATTAAACTCGCTGTTTCAGATTTTAACAAAAGACCTTTATTTTTCTTTCTCTAGCCACGCTTGACTTCTTGTCTCAGCTATGACGTCACCCACGTGTCTCTAATGTGATCATCGGTCTGTGCACACGTTCTTCTAACCTGGAGAGGTAAAATAAAGTTAGTATTATTGAATCTATTAAGGGTATCTAATGTAACAGAGCACTGACGCATGTATGGCAGCAGCAGCAGCAGCAGCAGTGGTACGACAGTCAACATATGCAAATGACCAAGCTGTGTGCAAGGTGACGTCACAGCGAGGAAGAAAGAAAAAAAAATTTATTAAATAAAAAAAATGTGACTGGAGAAGGACAGAAATAGACATGTTACACACATGGCCCGAAAGCAATAGGGAAAAAAGTGTCCTAAACATAGCCGAACAAAGACAGAGTACCACGTGTTCGATACGGCAGAGTCTTATTAAGCACATTGGAGTACCAGAAAACTTTTGAACAAGAGAAAAAGCATTATGTTAGAAGTACCTGTAAATAAATGCCTGTTGTTTCAACTGGAAAAAAAAAGTGAGTCGAATTTTTTCCTTGTCTTTGTCTCCTTGAGAGTGTCTGCATACAACGTGTGGGTCCTGAGTGTTGACATGTAACGACTATGTTACACTAATACAGCTCGAAAATGTAACGTCAACTAGGGATACTTGTGATGGGTTTGGGGGCATTTATGATGTGATGGGTTTGGGGGCATTTATGATGTGATGGGTTTGGGGGCATTCCTACTATGTCACTCTTATTATGCAAAAGTCCTGTTCCCTGGTTGCACAACACTTAGATTTTTATTTTCTCGAAAAAGTGAAGAAAAAATACTTATTCGAACATATACTGTGGCCCTAGGATACGTTTTTTTTTTTCAGGTTACGATGTGGAATAGGATGTTTTTCCGGTCCCTAGTTCTGGTATTTGCCCCACCTGGCGGTGTTATTTATAATGTTATTTGATTATATACATATGTATTATATACTGTACTGTATTTTGTTACTAATTTTTAGTATGTGCTGTGTAAAATTTTGTTTAGGTCCTGTCATATGGCGATTTCACCTTACGATCCCAATACCGGAACGGATTTATGCCGTATCCTAGGGATCTACTGGACATTTTTTTTTATATCAAATATTGTCATAGTAACCCACCATAAAACTACCATGATAATGCATTTGAAAATGTATTATCATAGTAGCCCCGCCATGCAACATCATTATAACAGCCCCTCCCCCTTATACCAAGGCACATAAATATGATTAGATACAAGTGCAGTCACATCAGACGTAGATGCTCACGAATCGGTATGATAGCGCGATGAAACGATTGTTTATGATGTTTTTTATGGTTCTCAATTTTGTGATGTCTTCAGCGACTGACCTACATAACATTTTCGTTCATTTAAAACAAAACATCCTTTAAATATTTATATCAAAAAATCTAATTAAATCTAATTTCAAAATCAGTATTTAAAATTTTTATTAAGTTTTTAAAACAAAAACAAAAATTAGAAAGTATTTGGAAAGAAAATGTCAAGTCATTTTTTTTTTCATAAATGAAACTGGTAAAAAATTGTTTTAGTAAGTATTTTAAAATAAATGTATAAATATACTAGTAAGCCGCCCCGCATTGCGCGGTTGCAAAATATGCTTAAATATTATATTTTAATTTATACAGATTTCGTATTTAATATTACAGAGCCAATTCTCTATCGATTATTATATTTTACCTAATATATAAAAGTTGAAAAAATAAAATGACTTGGATGCCCTCAGCTAGAATTGAAACCAAAACATAGTTCTTCTGCCTTATTTATTAACCTCTGACCCACGTCCATACGCATATAAAAATAAAAAAAATATAGTTGTTAAAGATATAAATGTATATTTGCGCATGTGTTGAAAAGTACTTTAGGTCGATTTACACTTGCCAAGTTCCAATTTTTTTCAATTTTGACCTTTTTGCAGTTATTTTTACCGTCTAAAACAAAATCGGATTTGTTTCACAGGTCCAAATACCCTATATATCAAGTTTAAAGTCTGTAGATCCAAAATTGACAGAGGAGTCTGGTAGCGATCGTTCCTCGTACAGACAGATAAGGTCACTTTTATATATATAGAGAGAGATATATGTGAATAATTGGCAATCGGATTTGATGCTTCAATATACAAATTTTTGAATAATTGACTTATATTAAGTAATAACATAATAATAACTTTCAGTCAAAGTTATTTTCATAGCTGGTGCTCGACTGAGTTTCAATCTATGTGCCTACCCCCTTGTAAAACATTCACAACAAAACTCGTCTAGTTACAACCACTGTCAGTAGTCCCCCCCCTCTCTCTCTCTCTCCCTCTCTCTCTACCTACCTACCTACCTACCTACCTACCTATCTACCTTAAACTGAATGAAACTTCCACAAGCAAAGTTTCTTTCCTAGAACTGCCTGTCTATGGAACACAATACTGTGGGGAGGGGGGCTGCGTTTTCAAGTCCAATGTTAATAAATTCTTGTTGAGCTGCCCTCTTAAATAATCAAATCCTGCCCACTCACAACGTTACTAAACATCACGATGTTGTTTCACCGTTCACTCACTTAATCCTCATCCTCAAGTGGCCTTTAAGCTTTTATAAATGGTAACTCCTTAGTAAAAACAAAAAAGGAGGGGGTAATACCGGGTAGGTATATCTATATAATAAAGATATAGAAAGAGATAACTCCTGTACGTCTGTCTTAATGTTTCTATGCCATCCATCTCTCTTTCTCCTCTCCCTTTCCCTCCCCATCTATCTCTTAACTATCTATGTATTTATTTAGATCACTCTCATTCTATGTTGAGTAATCCAATTTCTAATATTTCTTAACTAGTGGGACCTGTGGAAATTCCACAGTGAACTGATTCATATGAATATATTGATGTTGGCATTCGGTAGTTGATCAGTGTAAATGGAGACGCTCTGATATTATTGTAGCTCTTTTGTTAAAACTGTAAAAGTATTTATGCAAGCTATCAGGGATGCCCGGTGTAGCCAGGTCGTAAAATACGCTTAAATATGATATTTTAATTCTTGCAAATTTCGTATACATTATTATATATTATGTTCTATCGATTTTTATATATTTGAAGCGAGCTGGTCGCCAGACAAAATGACAAACAACTCCCTTAAAATATTTTTTTAGAAAAATTAATAAAAATAAATATTCAGACTTGGTACATTAAAGGAAGTGTAAATTTATTTAACATTTCTCGGCGTTCTGTTACACTCATATGTGTGTGTCCATTGAAAACAAAGAAATCCTTATGGACTGGGTAAATGTCCCTTTTGAGTGTAAAATAATTAGAAGAGAAAAGAGAAATTAATGTTTTTCTTTGTGAATGCATTTCGTGTAAAAAGTGGAGCAATGAGATAAGGAAAATATTTTTTTCTTGTTTCGTTTAGAAGAAATTATCATAATGTCTTTGGTTCGGGCGCGTGCGAAAAAAAGGCCGCAGTGGTGAAAAGCACGTCTTACCTCATGAAGTCCAGTGGGAAGAAAAAGAAAGAGAACACCTCAAATTTTGCGCCAGTTTTTTTGTTCGCTTTTTTAGAGCTCTCCGGAAACGGTGACATATCAAAAAGTCCCTGTCAAATTTTAGTTTCTGGATAGGCGCTACATTACCCCCCTACTAGACAGTATGTCGATAAGGAGAACAGAATGTCACTGAGTGTAAACAGCAAATCGGTGTGGGCGCTGGATGCGTCTACCCAATCTCATAGAAATGGTCGTGCTTGACGAGTTAGGGTTGTCGAAAAAGACCGTAGTCTTTGGTTTCTGCATGTGTACGACATCATCGTCAAAAATCGCTTTCTTTAGGCGATCAACACTGATCGAGTCACATCTGCCCTTAATCTCTATTATGAAGAACTTCGGGTATCTCTTCAGTACCTTGTAAGGGCCGGAGTACAGCAACTGAAGACGGGTAGTCACGCCACTATTCCAGACAAACACGTGAGTTCATGAGTTTATGTCCTTGGGAACATGCGTGTTTACATCTTGTACTCTTGGCGCGATGTTGAGAGGTATTGCCATATATTTTTTTACACGGGAGGTGTAACTCGCTGGGTCTGGCATGCGTTCGGGGGTGGTTGGTGCAACCATCTGTCCAGGCAAGGTCAGTGAGGCTCCGTAGACCATTTCAGCCGCGGCCAGACCGATGTCTGATTTGATGGGGGACCTAATACCTAGGAGAACGAAAGGAAGGTATTTCATCCATCTGTTAGGGTAAGAGTATGCTTTGAAGGATGCTTTCAACTGCCTGTGAAAGCTCTCAATCATGCCATTTGTTGCCGGATGGTACGAAGTAGTGCAAATGTGTTTACATCCGAGCAGGTGAGACAGTTCTGAAAAGAGTTAAGAGTCGAATTGTCTACCTCTGTCGGTTGTAATGGTGTTAGACACCCCCATAACGAGCTATCCAGTGTGTGATAAGTGCTTGGGCTACAGTTTCTGTAGAAGTATCTTTAATGGGTATGGCTTCAGGCCATCTCGAAAACCTGTCAATGCAAGTCAACAGATGTGTACAGTCTCTGGAGGGTGGGAGTGGGCCCACTAAGTCTATATGAACGTGCTAAAAACGAGCTTCAGGGGTTGAGAAGGTCGAAAGCGGGCTTTTAATGTGCCTATGAATTTTAGACTTTTGGCAAGGGATGCAACTTTGATCCATTTGCGTACATCTCGATTGATGGCTGTCTATATAAAACGAGACGTCACCAACTTCTGTGTAGAGCAGATGCCAGGATGTGATAGGTTGTGCAGCTGAGAGAAAACGGCTCACCTATGTTTGAGAGGAACATACGGGCGCTCATGTCTAGTTGAGATATCACACCAAATCACTTCGCTAGAAAAGAGTATGGGAACCTGTTTCAATGATAGTTTGTCAGAAAGTAGCAAGTTATTAAACTACTCATCATTCCTTTGGTCGGCGGCGATCTGTTTAAGATCGATACTATCGGTAGGCTGAATGGCATCAATGTGCATGCACGATAGTGTGTCAGCGACAACGTTCTCGGTGCCTTTGATGTATTTGATGTCCAAAGTGAACTGAGAAATGTAGTCTAAATGACGAACTTCTCTGGGTGAATGCTTGCTGGGTTTGGCAAGTAAAGTATGCAATAGCGGTTTATGGTCCGTAAAAAGCGTGAAGTCAGATCCCTCTAGCATGTAGCGAAAATGCTTGACCGCACAGTAAGCGGCTTAAAGCTCTCTGCCAAAGGTACTATGTTTGGTCTCAGCATTCTGAAGTTGGCTGGAGAAAAAGGATAGTGGCTGCCACGTGTTGTCTGTGACAGGGCTAGAGGTGCGTGTGGGTGGGGAAAAACCAACATGGTGACAGCTATGAACGCTTCTTTTACTTTGTTGAAGGAGTGTAATTCTAGTCCGTTCAAAGTGATTGTCTCATTTTTTTTCTTTTTGTTTCTGAGTACATCCTTTAAGGGCTGTGCGATTTCGGCACAGTGAGGAATGAAACGCCTGTAAAAATTTATCAACCCGAGGAATTTCTGGAGTTTATGAAGGGAAGTGGGAGGCGGGTAATCAACAATGGATTGGACTTTTTCCGGGCGAGGGCAGATACCCTCCGAATCAATTGAATGTCCCAGGAAGAAAAATGAAGAGACTCCAAACTCACACTTGCTAGGGTTGATGATAACACTGTATTCCGACAATCTGTAGAACAATTGCTGTAGATGTTGCATGTGTTCGCTCTCGGATGAACTCGCTATGAGTAGATCATCAATGTATGCATAAACGAACGGTAATCCACGTAAAACTGCGTCTATAAATCGCTGGAAAGACTGGGCAGCATTTCTCAGTCCAAAGGGCATTCGTAGAAACTCAAAGAGTCTGAATGGGGTAGTTAAAGCAGTTTTGGGGATATCTTCAGGGTCCACAGGAATCTGATTCTATGCACGGACGAAATCGATCTTGGAGAACATTGATTTACCATGGAGAGAGTTTCAAAAATCCTGGAGGTGAGGAATTGGGTAATTATCTGGAGTCATGCGACTGTTGAGTACTCGATAATCCCTGCAAGGGCGCCAGTCACCTGCTGACTTTTTAGGCACCATGTGGAGTGGCGATGACCAATTACTGTCGGAGGGTCGAATAATGCCCAAGTCCAACATGTGCTGAAATTCTTGCTTGGTGACTTTCAGACGGTCAGGGTTGAGTCTGCGCTGGCATGCACTCACAGGAGGTCCTCTGGTCTGGATGTGGTGGGTAACATCATGTATAACCTTGTCGTTGCTAAAAAAAGGACGAGTTATATCAGGAAAACCCTTTAAGAGGTCTGTGTATGTGTCCATAGCATCCTTCATCGTTCTATTAATCTTCCCTTGCACGGTAAGTCCAGTGCTATTGTCGATTAATTTGCCGCATTTGACGTCCACAAGTATGCCAAAATGATGCAAGAAATCCACTCCCAAAATTGGAATGGGCAGTTTCGCAATAGTAAAAATCCATTGGAAGGTGCGTCGGAGTCCCAGGTTTAACGTTAACAATTTCTCTCCAAAGTTCGGAATAAATGAGTGATTCACGGCTTGTAGACAAAAAGTCAACTGGGGTCGTTTCTCTTTCACCAGTTCCTTGGGGATTATGCTGACTTCTGCACTGGTATCAATGAGGAATCGTGTACCAGTGTTCTTGTCTGTGACATAAAAGGTGCGACAAATGTGGTTTCTGCCAGGGGTATCGGTCGCCCCTACCGCCTGGCCTGGCCGTTTCCCGCTTGTTTATCGTTCTTCACGAAATAACAAGACTTGTGGCATCGGAAAGCCTTTTCACTGTAACGCATGTGGAATCGACACAGCCTGTCACCATTTCGACTGTTACTTCGTCGCCGAGAATGGTCCTGTCCGCTCGGATGCAGATATCTACTTGGTCTGAGCTCCATATCACAAATCTGGTCACTTAAGTTTTGAATTAGCTGGGCCTGTCTCTCCAGTTCTCCGCGGATATCTGTGAAGGTGTCTGAGGTTTCGGGAAAGGAATCCTTTGAGGCCTGTGCGTGCACCGGGGCTACGGAGACTGTTACTTCCATGATCTTGTCTGCCAACTCCACCAATTCCTCGACCAAGATGGTGCCTTTAGAGGACGCTAGTATCATCTGAATACTGGACGGCAGCTTGCTAACGCATAATTGTTTGAGGATGAGTAGTTGGGATGGTTTTCAGTCACCGAGTTCCTCCTCGAACAGCAGTTGTCAGAGACGCTTTTGTTGGGAGTCGGTCGTTCTTCTGATTAACTCCGACTTAAAGGTGTCATAGGAAATAGATCCCATGGACTTCAGCAATCACCTCATGCGTGAGTGCAGCCACCACGTGGTTCAGCTTTGTCAATTCGCTGTGAATTCACTGAGTAAAAAACTGTGCTTTCACGTGGGCGAACCACAACATCGGGTTGTGTGTCCAGAAAGGCGGAATTTTGAGAACGGCCTGTATTGTTGTTGTTGCCGATAAGGTATCGCTGTCCATGGTTGTCGTTGAGTGCGAGGTAACGTGAATAGGTGAAGGTTTCAACTTGAAGAAGAAAAGGCCCGTATAGGTCCGTATGAGTGGTATTCCTCCAAAGCCACCTTGGCCTATGCTGAGAGAAACTGTTAAGTGGTTTGGAGGTCTTTAAACTGCCAAATTGGAAATGTCCAGCTCCTCGTGTGTTCTATCAAAGTCTGAAGAAAAGGGGTCATCAGTGAGGCTATAATCGAACCCGAAATCAAAAACTTATGAAAAATTCTTGGTAAAATTATTTATTACAAGAAATGGAAGTACATAACAATTAAACGACCTGGATGTAAGCGTGACACAGAAAATAACACACGCTATTGTATTAATATCTAGATATCTGTGAACATTTAAAGAAAATAAGTACAGCTATTATACTTACATAATAAAGCTATTATCACAGATAACTTCTGTGTACGTCTTAGCGTTTTTTTTTGTTTTTTTTTTGTTGTTGTTGTTGTTGTTGTTGTTCAAAACATATTTTAATCAAGTGCATTCAATTAATTTACTGACCAAGCAGTATCTTAATCAAAACGACACTACCATCTCTGGCAACACTTCAAGATCTTTCTGATTCTCTCTGTTCCAACCTTCAATGTGTAATACAAAGGGGTAAAAAAAATGTCACTTACCTTTAATATATTCAAAAACAAACTTCTATCTTTTCACCACCAACGCTCGAAACCTCACTGGCTCCCAATCGAAATAAACGGCTCCCATCTTGAGCACCCTGTTTTGACAAACTTCTGGGGACAAACCTCTTTCCTGACTTACATTAGGTCCATTGCCAAAGTCATTAGAAAAACAGCTGAATCATTCTACTGCTCCAGAAAGTATCTAACTCCCAATGCAATCCTCTACCTGTACAAGAACGGAATATGTTCTAAGGTAGATTAATGTTGCCACATCTGGGAAGTAGATACTAAGAATACCGTTTCCTGCCTTGACAGGGTACAAAATCGTTTTTGATATCTAGTGAGCGAAGAATTTTTCGCCTCCCTACTTAAATGGCTACTTACCTTTAATGTATCCAAAACCAAGCCTATCTTTTCACCACCAACGCTCGAACCCTCGTCTGGTCTCAATTGAAATCAATGGCTCTTATCTTGAGTATCCCGTTTTGACAAACTTTTGGGATTGAACTTCATTCCTGATCTGACATGGAAGACTTACATTAGGTCCATTGTGAAAGTCATTAGAAAAATAGTTGAATCATTCTACTGCTCCAGAAAGTATCTAACTACCTGTACAAGAGCGGAATATGTCCTAAGGTAGATTAATTTTGCCACATCTGGGAAATAGGTACTAAGAGTATCCTTGCAGGCTTTGACAGCGTACAAAATCGTCTAGTGGGCGAGGACTTTTTCACCTCCCTACTTCGTCTTTCTAATAAGAAAAGACATTGTGAGTTTATCCCAGCTCTACTGCTATTTTCATGGCAGGTGCTCGACTGAGCTTCGATCTATGGTTCTCCTCCGTAAAACATTCGCAACAAGCACTCATCTAGCTTCAATCACTGTCAACAATTACCATTACTCTCTATCTGTGCCTAAAAGTAAACAAAAAATCCATTAGCAAAATTTCTTTCTTAGCATTGTCCATCTGCAGAACACTACCGTAGGACTGCTTCACAGCTGACTATAATATGGCCAGCTTAAATGATTAACGCTTACCCGAGTTCAACCATTACTGATCATCACAGGATTCATTCAGGATTGAACTCAGCACCTTTGGGTAACTGTAAACTTTGATACAACGTCTAAAGGTGCTGAGTTCAATCCTGAACGAAGGCAGTGAAAAAGTAACATTCAAAACAGAGAATCAGCAACTATGTCCCAGAGCCTAGCTGGAGTCCGAACACGGTACCCCCGTAATAATAATAAAGGGTTGGGTTCGAGACTCCTAACAAACGGTTCCCCAGTTTGATACAAAACACCTGATGAAGGCCGGAGAGCAAAACGGCCGAAACGTTGTGACAATAACAACCAAGATGAGGAAGTCAGTCCGACAATCTCAATCAATGAAAACACCTCATCTCAAAAATACAGACAATTAGCATGAACTTGGTTCTTCCCTGATTACTTAATAGCTGTTCCCAGCTGGCGTTACCCAGGATGAATGAAATAATTTATTTTTGTTCGCTTACACAGCTTTTAATCTTATACAGAAAATTGAATATTTTTCTTTTGTAAGGGAGAAAACTCTTTTTATATTCTTTCAATTAAAATGTGGCATAATCTGGTTCTAGTTAGATCAGGAAAGTTAAGCAATGTTGAGCCCGGTCAACCAGATGGGTGATCAATTTGGGAATTCCAGGCACTGTACATAGGAAGACGTCAACACCTGCATGCAAGAGCCACACAAACCTAATGACACCATCTCATCTAACAGGGTCATGCATGTGACTAGGGACTGCTTGTGAATTTCATACTCCCATTAAACTTACTCCTTCGGAGGAAACTGTTTAAACCCGCCTTGGGGTTAGTGCTGTAGTCTCATTTTCATTTTTTCAATTAAAAATACGACTATTAATAACATGAAACTAATTATTATAATAGATTTTCTTTAATGTAATATGCACACGCGATTACTTCTTGAATGTACATTTCCTTTGAATAAATAGTATTTATAGAAATCTTGCTGCATTAAAAGTGTACAAAAGTCCGTTTTCAGTATGAAAATTAATTTCTGAAAACAGTGTGCCTCTGGTATATATTAGTCAAATTGCGAAAAAAAAAACAAGAAAAAACAAAAAAAACAAAAAAAAAACAAACAGACAGAAATATGACTTTATTAAAATAAATATGCATTTATATTTTTATATATATGTATTAGAGATGGGACGATTCGAATATTTTTCCGATTCCGATACAATTACAGATTCCGATTCTTTATAAATATCTAAATATTTAACAATAAAGTTCTTATTTTTAACGATTACCATAAAAAACATGTTAAATGTGCAGATGTTTTCTCAAATGTAAAGATACACTTGTGAGGGATGATCTATCGATTTTAGATTTACTAATAGTTTAAAATCAATAGATATTCGTTATTTTCATATAAATATCAGCAGTAGAAAGAATTTTCTTTACAGAAAATCAAATAGAAAAACCAGTAAAAGAATCGTTTTTGGCATCGGAAAATAGGCACACATTTTTCCGATTCCGATACTCAAAAAAGTTCCGATTTTTTCGATTCACGATTTTGATTCCAATTCCGATTAATCGTTCCAACACTAATATGTATGCATTTTATTTTTTTAATTTTCTTCCTTTGAAGATTGTAATGCTGGGTATAGGGCAGCCAAACCAGTTGCCAACATTGCCCTGCTTTTCATTGAAACCAACCGATAGCTCTTTTTAGTATCCTTGCTGTTCCCTTAAGTGCAATTGTCTGGATCTCTTTTGCACTTGGTTCACCAGGAATATTAGTTAGGTAGGACTTCAGGTTCTTGTTCATAAGCCCTGTGGCACCTATAATAACAGGTATGATTGATATCTCCTTAAGATTCCAGTTTCTTTTCATATCATACAGGCCCTGTCGGTGGGGCATTAGAATACACTGACTGCCCCTCTGCAGAGGGTAAAAGTCTCTCAATGGGGGTCCTGGATATGACCTTAAACTATATCCAGTGGTGAGGCCCCAGCTTGTGGGCTTTGGGGAGTGTGGAGCCACCCTTTAATTACCATTGCTCCCAGGTCCACTCTGACCCGGAGTGGTAGTACCTGTTAGGGTCCCAACTATGGGTTAAATAGAAACCGACGTGAAAACAACAAATATATTCTATTAAAAAAAATTTTCTTCAAAATCTTTGGATTCGGCATTAAATAACCCGAAAAGTGTTGATATGCCGTAAAATAAAAACAACCAACCAATCAAATCATATCATGAGACTATGGTATTTGGTCTGATGTTTGTATGTATACTTATATGTATGTGTGCATATGATAAAGTTAATTAAGAAGTGCCATCACAAACATTCTGAATCCATTTCTGATCGCCTTCTTCCTAAATATACTTTCTCTATAAATACTAGCAGGGATTCGACTCGACATTGCCCGTGATTGAATGATGATCAACGAATGTTTCACACTCCCATATTTTTATTGTCATCAAAATCGGTGAAATCGCCCATTTTTCAATCAAATCAATTGACTGCCTGTTCTAATTGGCGACCCATTTCGGTGCACTGGAAGGAAGCTAAATATGCCTCCTCACAGTGATTTAGTCCACAATACATTGTAGTCTACATTGCACTGTAGAGAACTTACTGTTAATTTTATAAAATTATCTTTTATATATAATGGCTTGAATTAAAGTGTAAAATTCAAAAGCCACGTATCATGCTTCAATTGTTCTCTAAACAGAAACATTAATTTCAAACGCGGCCCTGTCATATAAAAGAACCTACTGTTGATTTTATATGGCAGGCCATTCGTCTTGTTTGGTAATAGAACTTCTCGAATGCACGTGATGTTAGGCTGTATAAGGTGTTAACTTTAGTCAAAATCGCCTGTTCCTTCTTTGCTGGATTTTTTCGGTTATTGATGATTGATACTTACCGAAGACATTTTGATACAAATCCTATCTAAGAACACTGCCAGATACATAAAGTACCTTCGTGTGAAATTTCATAAAATAGGTCCAGTTGTTTCAGAGTTCATAGGGAACAAACTCACACACACGCATACAGATAAGTTCTTTTTATATAATAGTAGAAATTAAGTCTTTGTCTTCTTTTATTTTAGGTTTTTAAACAAATCAATCACCAATTATTAAGGCTCGATGGCCACTCGAGGATAAGTGTTAATGAGATTGTTAGCTGGCGATCTACAATAACTTGGACGGATTAGAAATGATCTGAATCTGATTGTTTAGGCAGATGGTTCGACAAGAATTTGTTAAAAAAAGTATTAAACTTGAAAACAACCAGCTAGAAAGCAATTTTGTGGGATTGTAATTATACAGATAAGAAGTTCTTAGAAAGAAACTTTGTTCATGGAAGTTCAGTTTAGTTTTACGTACACAGAGAAATAAAGGAAAATTCTTTACAGTGGTCGGTGACATTTTTTAGCTGATATCATCAATAATATAATAACCAGACTTGCAAAGCCTTCCTCCCAATAAAAACAAGTCTTTCCCAAATCCAACATTTTAGTGTCAAAGGTCGAGACATGATTACGCTTCTTCTTATTATTATTATTATCAGAAAGATAAAAGAATATATATACATACTTCATATGTGGATCTTATAAGATATGTGATAAGTAGCTATAGAGACATAACGGAAAACAAATAATAATTTTACCTTCTACCCCCATCCCTTGTTTTTATTAGGAGGGCAGTCAGTACTGAGAGCCACAAGGAGTAAGAGAGTTTTTATATTGTAAAGGAATTCACATATTTAAGGACTTGATTTTTTTTGTGTGTTCCTGGAAAGTTTTGGCCTGTGAGTATTTATTGTAGTATTTGTCTAATAAGTGTTATACTTACATTATTTTCCCGGGTCATTGCAACCATCATCATCTAATTTATTTTTTTCTTATTTCTTTTAGCTGCCATAAGCGTTACTTTATTTCATTTAACTAACAAAATTCACATTGACAAAATAACATACAAAGTTTCTGCTTGGTTTCATAAACACATTGTTTTTTCTTCTTCTTTAACGGTCCAGTTAGCAGATACATTATTCTTTGGTCTAGTGGACAATCATAAGATCAGTAGTGACTTTTTTTTACCCTCTGAGGGGTCGTTATTCGTTATCCTTCAGTGAAAATGATGAAAAGAAGGGAGTTTGTTTTCATTTTGGTTTTAATGGTCTGAGAGAAGAGAAAAAAAATGGTGGTCTATAAAACGTATTTAAATGTAATTATATTTGGAAGAAAATGAAAGAGGAACGAGGAAGAAAGAGGAGAAGATAAACAAAAACCTGAAAAAGAAAGGATAACAAAAAAAAAGAAAAGAAAATGAAAATAAAAGATTTTAAAAAGATAAAGAAAGAATGAAAAAAGAAATGAACAAATAAGTTTTGAACCCCCCCCCAAAAAAAAACCGAATGAAATAAATGTAAAAATATAAAATACATCAGTGACCATTTGAAAGACAATTATTTCTACAAAAATCGTTCATTACTCTATAAAAATAACAGCGAAATTAAAAAGGTTCTCTAAAAATAAATAAAATCCATAAAATTACTATAGCACTTTGAAGGTATTCTATAAAAATAACGCACAAAAATTGAAAATAAAAAATTTTAAAAAGGGGAGAAGTATGAAAAGAAAATGGAAGGCATAATTTTGAAAGAAAAAAAAGAAAAGAATTTTAAAAATATAAAATACGTTAATGAGCACTTATGAAAGACATCATAATTAGAACTATAAAAAGTCGTTTACTGCTCTATAAAAACAACAGAAAAATAAAAAAAAAAGGTTCCAAAAAATTCCATAAAACTATCGGCAAACCTTGAAGATAACTCTGTAAAAGAAAGCCGCAAAAAGTGAAAATAAAAAGATTTCAAAAGGCTGAGAAACATTGAAAAGAGAGGACATTGAAAAAAAAAAAAAAAAAAAAGGAAAGGGAAAGAAATTTGAAAATAAAAACTACATTTAGTGATCGTTTATGAAAGACTTTATGAGAAGAAAAAAAAGAAAGATCAGTACTTTATAAAAGCAAAAAAACAAAAAAACAAAACAAAAAAAAACAAAACAAAAATAAAACAAACAAAAAAAACAAAACAAAGAAAGGTCCCCAACAAAAAAATTCATAAAACTATCATCACACCTTGAAAGCATTCTAAAAAAGAAAGCATAAAAAAGTAAAGATAAAAGATTAAAAAAGGAGAGAAAGAAGGAAAAACGAAAGAAACAAATAACTTTTGAAAAAAAAAAAAAAATGAAGAAATTTGAAAATATAAACTACGTTTAGTGACCACATATAAAAGACATTATAATTATAAAAAAAAACTCATTTATTATTTTATTATAACAACAACACAACAACATACAAGGATTCGCCCCCCCCCCCCAAATAAAACCATAAAATTATCATCACACCTTGAAGGCATTCTGCCCTTTTGCTGATAACCTGTTTATGACCCTTGAATTCGCTGGGAAATCTCCTCCTGGGTCAGGGATGAGTGATAGTGAAAAGATTCCCCAAAATATTGGGAGGAGCCTAGATGAGCCAGTTGTGTCTGGACTTGTGGTGTTAGCATCTCAAGGCAAAAGTGGTGACTTGAATATTCAGGAGGGCTTTACAGCTGACAAAACCAATACGGATCATAATCAAGAAAGACAACAAGAAGCATGCCAACTTCTCCACCAACAGCAAAGGAATAAGCCAGAACAAGATTTGAACCCAGCTTTCCCTGCATTGCCAACTATCAAAAAGTTACCTTACCAATTACTACAGAGTCTATCTGCACAAAAGGTAAATAATTACGTTTATTCATCTATTAACTTTCTTATATTATTCATAACAAGCACTCCTCTAGCTACAACAACTGTCAACAATTTCCCCCACTTTCTGTCTGTGGCGAGATTTAACCACAAATTTCATGAACAAAGCTTCTTTCCTAGAACTGTCCGCTTGTGGAACTCTGTGCCGTTGGCCTGCTTTCCAGCTGATTATAACATGGTCCTTTTCAAGTCCAATGTAAACAAGTTCTTGTTGAGCCGTTCTCTTAAATAATCAAATTCTACCCATTATCCACCACTACCGACCACCTTACATATCCTCGAGTGGCCTTCAAGCCTTGATATGTGGTGATTCCATTGTAAAAAAAATATTAGATTATTTAGACTCCTGTTCTTATAATTTACCTTTATTTATTTATTTATTTATTTACTCTTTCATTTCTATGCATTATTTGTATTGTTCGGACTATTGTTCTCGTCTTGAGTGTCACTTTTTAGCAGTAGCCTCCACAAAAGGAAAGGTAGAAATAGAGGCAAAAATAAAGGCCAGGTCTGTACAAAAACATTACCAAAGGCAACAACCCTGGTAACTACCCATGATGCACTACTTTCTACACTGAGTGTGGAATGCTACAACACAGTAGGATAAAACACCAAGACCCTGACTAGAACACATTACTGCACAGCTGCTTTCCAGCTGATTATAACATGATCGTCTTCAAACCCAATGTAAACAAGTTCTTGTTGAGTTGTCTGTTAAATAACCAAATTCTGTCCAATTTCCACGATTGCTGACCACCACGGTGTCGACTCACTGGTCATCTTACATTCATTAACACTTATTATCGAGTGGCCGTTGGGCCTGGATAAAAAAAATAAAAATAAATATATAAAATAAAATTGTTTATTTCGGAAACATTTTTTTTTACATTCAGGATTGCTGAAGCACGAGACAGACTGCATGCATTAGTTGTTGCCTGCAAAGATACTGCATACTCTCATGCGTTTTGAAATTTGCACAAACTAAACCTGACGCCCCCCCCTTCATACACATATATACATGTTGTGCGTACAGAGAGAGAGAGAGAGAGAGAGAGAGAGAGAGAGAGAGAGAGAGAGAGAGAGAGAGGAGGGTGATTAAGTGTTTTTTTGTTTTGTTTTTTTTACACAGGAATCACCACTTATCAAGGCCCGGTGGCCACTCGAGGAAAAGGGTTAATGGATATACATTAGTCAATGTGATTATAGCGTAGTAAACATAAGTAGTGGGACTTTTGTAAATTGGATTACTTAGGGGGACGTTTCATCAAGAATTTGTTTACGTTGGACTTGAAGACAATCAGATTGAAGTCAGCTTGAAAGCAGGCAAAACGGAACAGATGCAAACTATCTCCATTTCTCATAATATTTTTCAGTACTAGGACTTATACTTAGGAACATACAATCAAAGCGTTGGCTTTAGGCATCACGATGGCGTCATCTGCACACATGCATACACTGTTCATTTTGCTGACAATTTTGTATTTGATGAATTTCAGTGCATTCGTGCATTGCACTCAATAATTTAATTATTATTAAAATAATATAATTTCATTATTATCAAAATAATATAATTTCATTATTATTAAAATAATATAATTTCATTATTATTAAAATAATATAATTTCATAGAAAACATAATTTGAAAAAAAAATATCTCAAAAAAACTCTTTGGGTTTGTATTACTGTACACATAGATTCGAAAAAGTTGTCAAAAAACAAATATATAACAAATAAATGTTATCAAAGGCAAGATAAGTTACTTTTCTACCAAACTGGATATAATTTTCGTGTTTTTATTCAATTTAACATGTTTATTCAGCTCGAAAAGCATACAGTGTTTACCGATGTATTGGAAAATTCAAGATGGCGGCCGATTCTCTCTTTAACACGGTAAGTTCGGGAAAAGGTGTTATAAATAATAAACTAGACAAAATACTATTAAAAACCACCGAATATATGTCAAGTTATGTCACGGTAACATATATTGAGCGAATTTCTAACAGTATTTTGTCTAGTTTATTATTTATTACACCTTTTTCCAAACTTACCGTGTTAAAGAGAGAATCGGCCGCCATCTTGAATTTTCCAATACATCGGTAAACACTGTATGCTTTTCGAGCTGAATAAACATGTTAAATTGAATAAAAACACGAAAATTATATCCAGTTTGGTAGAAAAGTAACTTATCTTGCCTTTGATAACATTTATTTGTTATATATTTGTTTTTTGACAACTTTTTCGAATCTATGTGTACAGTAATACAAACCCAACTCTTTCATTCTTTTGCCATTGTTAACGAATTTACTTGCTTTGTTCTTAAACTGTTCTCTACTATCAGGAAGACCCGACGTTGTCCGGGTTTGAATGATGATCAACGAATATTTCACACTCACATATTTTTATTGCCATTGAAATCGATGAAATCGCCCATTTTTAAAAAAAATCAAATCGATTGATTGCCTGCTCTGGTTAGGGACCCACCGCGGTGCACAGGGAAGAACCTTCCCCACACTAACTTAGTCCACAATATATTGCAGTCTAGATTGCACTGTAGAGAACCTACTGTTGATTTCATAAAATTATTTTTATATATAATGGCTTGAATTAAAGTTTAAAATGCAAAAATCAAGTATCATGGTTTAATTTTTTTTAAAGAGAAAAAAATCATTTCAGACGCACGCCTGTCATATCAAAGAACCTGCTCTTGATTTTATATGTCGAGCTTTTCGGCTTGTGTAGTAATAAAACTTCTAAAATGTACTTGTGATGTTGGCCTGTGTAAGATATTAATTTTGGTCAAAATCAATTGTTGCTTCTTTCATCAGATTATTTCGATAATCGATACTTATTGAAGATATTCCGTACAAGAACACCGTCAGGTACATAAAGTACCTTTGTGCGAAATTTCAGAAAAAAATCGGCCCATCCGTTTTTGAGTCCATAGGGAACGAACTCAAATTACACACAAACACTTTCACGCACACACACACTCACTCTCTCACACACACTCTCGCTCTCTCTCTCACACACACACACATACACACACACACTTTAACTCTCTCTCTCTCCTCTCTCTCTCACACACACACACACACACACACACACACACACACACACACACACACACACACACAGAGTTCCTTTTATAAAACAGCAAAGATTACTGCTATGTTTAGCTTGAGTAGGCAATTCGTCAATTCGTTAAAAAAATCATATTGCTCTATGAGCAAAATATGTATATTTTTGTGAAAGATTTCGATTTCGAAATTTCCAGTGAGAAGAAATTGTTGTGAATTGTTGGCTTTTACGGCATGTTGACCATTTTATGCCAAAGCTGTATGTATTATAAACAACTAGCCTGAGTGCCCGGCGTTGCCCGGGTGTTTGGAGGTGTGGGTTGAGCAATAAAAAAAATTGTGATAGTAGGCAGGCAGGCTCGAACCCATGACACAAAGGCGGAAAAGAAAGCGAAAGAAAATTTGACGTTAGGCAAAGTCAATCCAACCGATACGATGGCTTGGAAAAATGGCTCGCAAAAATTCGACCCCTCCTTGTAAAAATCTGCTTAGTTGAGGGTGAAGGAATTAATGTTTTTAGCCAATTTTTCGATATTTGTCGTCCAAGACGTCAAGCTTTAACATGATCCCTATCTCGTGAAAATCCGTCGTCTCTGTCGAAAGTTTTAGGCAGGCATACATACGTACATACATACATACATACATACATACACACATTTAAACAGACAGATGAGATTTATATAATAGATTGATTTATAGATTAGTCTGAAGAAACTTTTATCACATATAGCACCTGGTTACTGACATAATATTGGTCAGGCATAACGTCGTTTAACTTTGGTAATCTTACGGAAACCGCTCTGTCAATGTGTCATCATCGCAATCATCATTATCATCATCAATGTAACATTTCTTTTACATGACGGTGTGTGGAAAGAATCAATTCATTATTTGGAAAATATCAATTAATACATAGTATATGATTACATTTTTTATTTATCATTCAATTCCTTTTTTTTAATGAATTGCTTAATTTATTTTGGCATCTTCATCAATTGATATCTTTGCCCTACCGTCTATTCGAATGTTGCATTCGTACTTGTTTTCTCATTAAACTTCGATTTGTAATATGCTGTTTGAGTTTATAAAACTTTTACAAAAATTACTGGTTTCAGCACATAATAACCTAAAAAAAAAGTGTTGTGGTGTAAAACAAAGAAACAAAACAAAACAATAGATATTAGAAGAAAATAAACAACTTTTTTTTTCCAAAAATTATTGGTTTAACGCAAAAAAGGTTAATATGCTGTAAAACAGAAAACCAGAACAAATTCAATCGATATTTGAACATATATATATATATATATATATATATATATATATATATATATATAGTCATCCACATAAGTACTGTTTCGCTGTTTCACAGCTCATTAGTGTGGTTAGACAAGCAACTACCTCAAGCCAGGATTGACACCCGACCGCCCAAATGACAGTTAGAGCTTCTAACCTTTGCGCTATTCGGCTGCTGCTATGCGGGCAGTGAATTAACAATGTTTTGTCATCGTCCAAATACCTAAACTCAATTTGTTTATACAAAGAGCATTGCTTAATATGCTAATGGTAATTTGTATATCACTTCCCAATATGCTCAACCTAATATTGGGAGCATTATAGTCATCTATATACAGTACTGTTTCACTGTTTCACAGCTCATCAGTGCGGCTAGACAAGCAACTACCTCAAGCCAGGATCGACACCTGACCGCCCCAATGACAGTCGGAGCTTCTAACTGTTGCGCTATTTGGCTGCTGCTATGCGGGCAGTGAATTAACAATGTTTTGTCATCGTCCAAATACCTAAGCTCAATTTGTTTATACAAAGAGTATCGCTTAATATGCTAATGGTAATTTGTATATCACTTCCCAATATGCTCAACCTAAGATACGAAGGTTACAATATATTTTTTAACTTGATGCATAAAAAACTTTTTCCAAATTTCCAGTAAACAACTCAAAAAGTGTTAGCACAAAACGATCAAATAAAATATTCTTAAGATATGAAAAACTTATTATGCATGAAATTTTCAAAATTACTCCAAAATTGTGGATCGAACAAAACAAGCAAACGAAACTTAAAATTCAAGAACATGCAGAATATAAGCTGTATGAAATAATGCAGAAAAATTTACCAAAAATTACTGATTCAACAAATAACTGAAAACATTCAATTAGTTGGAGATCGATAATTTTATCAGTCGTACATTAAGACTAATAGCTACTTCAATGAAAAATCGATCGTAAAAAATCGTTCATTTGCAATAACGCAAACTAATATGTCACTTACCTCTTTAGACCATGGCATTTTTTTAAAACAAAATGCTTTCTATCAGACGGGGAGAAAGAGCCAGATATATAAATTTAGTAAAAAAAAAAAAAAAAACCTGGCTTAAAGACATTGGCTTAGAAAAGCATGTAGAAGCAGGAAGAAATAAGATAAGAGATCGGATTTCTAAGTTAATGTTTCTAAGCCAGCTTTTAGCTAGATTTTTAATTCTGTCTCTTTCTCCTCTTCTGATGAGAAGTATTTGGCTTCGAAATGCAATGGATTAAAAAGGTTCTTTTTTTCCTGTGTTCCTTTTTGATCTGGTGAGTTAATGCATTTTTTTTAACTTCGAACTCTCATCTTCCAGTTGTTATATTAATTGCTCCATTTAATCGTGTAGAGCATCTACTATCTTATATATATATTTTTCTCTTTATATACAGTTAGTTGTTTTTTGCTTTAATGTTGAACATAGTATATATAATGAAAAGGGTTAATTGCTGGGAAGGTTGTCATCTAGGACTGAACCCAACAATGCTTCATTGCGAAAAAAGAATTGCATCATGCAGCCAAAAGAATCCCATATATATATATATATATATATATATATATATATATATATATATATTTAAATTATGTACCTCTAAACATATATATATATATATATATATATATATATATATATATATATAGAGAGAGAGAGAGAGAGAGAGAGAGAGAGAGAGAGAAGAGAGAGAGAGAGAACAAATTGTTAATAAAACATGTTAAAAAACACTTTGAAAAAGAGTTAAAAACATATTTAATTTTAAAAAGAAAGCAAAAAATAAGTGGACAGTCCTTAATCCGCGGAATTTCGAAAAAATACTTTCCTTCTCATCAGAGGGTAGGATTAAGCAAAATGCGGGATCGGATTTTGCTTGCAAAAGTATTTAATGAAACTACAAGTAAGTCATAGGTCTTACTTGGTAACAAATAGTGAAACAGAGGGAATAGGGTGAAGAAAAAGGTGATTTCATGTGAATGTATATATATATATATATATATATATATATATATATATATATATATATATATATAATTTTGCGTTATTTGGCGTCATTAAAAGTATGTGCTCTTTAGAAAAAATGCAGATTATGCAGCAGAAAGTTAGGTCAAATGCCAATGGTTTAAAAATAATGTCCTAATTTGAATTCTCGTTTTCAAGGATTAATGGATTCTCTTGCTGTTTTGTGAGAAATTGCTTTTGATTTTAAGGAATATCAAAATAAGTGCTTCCCATGACCAGGCGATTTACAAATGTGTCATTCCCAAGCACATCGAACACATGGAGATTGACCAAATGCAAATAGATAAATCGAATAGCGGACACGATTTTCTTTGAAACTGTCAACTTGATTGTGTTGCAGTCCCAAAAACAGTCTATAATACTAAGGTTTATGAAAGACACATTTGTAGTCTTTTATAAGGTATCAATATGGATCCATAAAATTTCCTTCCTAGAAAAAAAAAAGAAAACAACAAAAAACCAGACACTTAACGTACATTATAATAATATTAGATATACACAAGTTTAAAAATACAAAAAAAAAAAAAAATTATATGTTAACATGTAAAACATCTAGTTGCATGGATATCTGAGTAGTTATTTAATCAGCGTTTAATTTGTTTTTTCTTTTGTCTTTATCGTACATATACACACACATATACATACATACATACATACATACATATATATATATATATATATATATATATATATATATATATAGAGAGAGAGAGAGAGAGCTTTATATAGAGAGAGCTTTACCGGTTGAGATCAACGACCGTTTCCAGAAAAAACAGACATTTGACGTTTGTTGATTTTGATTTTTAATGCTATATTCCTGTGGTTAATTTGTTGTTTAATTTTACCTACCAAACTCCTCTAGATCCTTTTTGATCTACAAACATAGGAAATATATTGTTTGACCTTTACCTGGCAAATTCAAAGATCTTTTGCAGATGAATGCAATTCCACGGCTCATAAAAATTTATTGTAACATTTTTAAAACCGGAATAAACTATATAAACAGGATCAAAGTGTAGTATCTTTTCTGATGCTTCACTTAAGTTAATTGGTCCTTGGTCAATGTAGGGGAAACCCTTCATACTAAGACAATTACTATTTATTTGGATACTGCCAGAGTGCCCCCTTTTTGCTTTTGCTTTAAGGAAGCTGACTTCCCCACTCCACATTAAAAACGACCTTGTGTCACATTTGCTTTCGTAGGGAAGCAAATAAATACCTAAATAAATAGAAAAAAAAACTGTTTTTGATATGAATATCAATACACACAAAAAAAGTAAATTTATAGATGCAATTTATTTCAGAGAGTATATTGTTGATTTTTTTTTATATTGATGCTAATGTTTGTAAGTGTAATATCATTGAACAAACAATTTATTTTAGTTCACGGGGCCGGGAATAATAAAAATTATCATAAAGTAAAAAGAAAATGTGGGTCTTACAGGATTCGAACCTTTGGACGTTATCTTAAATAACTTTAACAAAAGCTAAAATTGTACAAATGATTAATCTTCCAACTTCTGCGGCAAACCTTTGTTCATGTTTTTATTATTGATGTAATAATATCTGTACATGCAAACAAGCAAATATCCAGTTTAGTGGATAACTCATTGCAGAAGAATGTATTGATTGAATCACAGAAAGATTGCCCGACCAAGGAAAACTAAGAAGCACGTGATTAGACAAAACCATAGAGTGTAGAACTTGAAGACAACTGATTGATTATCGCCAGAGAAATGGTTGGATCATTCTACCGCTCCAGTAGATATATCACTACCGATGCAATCCTGTACCTA